>NC_072740.1:121011049-121031049 GCF_026930045.1 Uloborus diversus
ATTTGCATTATAGAACTTGCAGCTGAGTGAATAAAAAATGCATATCGTTAATCGATATTCGCAATAAAGAGCATTTCATGATCAAAATTCAAAAAACTTTCCACGCACTTTGTATAATTTTTAGATAAAGTGGAGCGATATTTATTATGTTATTCTAATGGGGTCGTTTCCAAAATTTTAAAAGATTTTTTTTCTGAAAGAGCATGTTTAAAAATATAGGATCTGACCATTTTTTTAAATAATTTGCTCAAGTTTAATATTTTTAAAAAATTACTTAAATCGATGCGCTTTCATTGTTTACATTTCTGTCGTGTGACATCACAAACGATGAAATGCCATTCAGTGTTGCCATTACGGAGAAAAATATTTAACTAACATCTTTACTCACGTGTATTGGCAACGATATGGTTGATAGCAAGCGTAGAGAGCAATTTTAATTCGCTGCTTGATTATCATAACGTGGAAACGTGGTAGAAAGATGCGCCATAGTGCATCATTTGTGACGTCAAAGACCACGCCTTGTTTTCAAAATCGGACATTTAAAAAAAATTAATTAAAAAATAACTGTTGGGAAATTGAAAGTATTTTCTGGGTCCATGTTATTTTTTTTACTCATTCTATCAATTTCATTGACTAAACGTAGTACTTTTGACTGAAGGAAACAACCCCATTGTACTGCTCCATTCTTCTTATCAAAAAATGTCATTTTTATTCGATTTTTAGTGCCGTGGTAGCCTGATCGGTAAGGCATTGGACTCGGGGCCGGAGGGCCTCGGGTTCGATCCTTGCTGGTCGAAGACCCACCGTCGTCATTAAAGGGGACTGGGCGACGTTAAATATGCTCGTGGTCTCAATGTCCTCCAAGTGAAACGATACCTCTGGGGGTGCTAGTACCAGGTAGCTATTAGCTCTTGCACTAGTTCTAAATTCTCATTAACTGCTCGATCCGGTGATGGTGCTGCCATCTATCGGTATATAAAAACAATGGAGGCAAGGCACTTAGTATGCAGTCCTCGACATAAATGCAGTTGAAGTCAGTTGTGACTCTTGAATAGAATAGAATATTCGATTTTTTTCCTTTTGTATAATTCCAATTTAAAGCGAAAATTTCTCATAAATTTTCATTTCTCCAACTAAAACGTCCCTGCACGCTATTAATTTTCATACGAATAGAAAGTATTGATTTTTTAACCCAAAATAAACTTCATCCGCTTTCCAAGTTTATAAGAACATCCCTAATTAACTTTTATGCTCTTCCATTCCGACGATTTTTTAGAAGAAGCAGAGCTTGAAGCGATCAATGCTATTTAAGGCATTTGTCTCATTACATGTTGGCATGGGTTTCAAGATTTAGGGCTTGTTAGAGAAAGGATTTCATTGCTTCATTCAGATAAGGTTGATTCAAAAGTTTTTTACGTTCCTGTGACTCCTACCTCCTGTACTGTCATACAATTTAACGCTAAGAGAACCATGCCCTTTTTAAAGACTATTTCTTAGCTTACATTATCTGTCATATTCCTGCGTTTTGCTTCCGATTCTTAATTGTTGCCAGAAACAATGAAAAATAATAGGAATTATAAATTAAAAATACTTTCGCTTTTTAATTGTTGCCATAAACAATTAGAAAATGAATAAATGAATCGTTAATAAATTTAACAAATCAATTTTAAGATTAAACTTAAGCAAGTATATATTTGTGGGCGTGTTTAAATGATTCTTTTTTTCACTATACTTGAAAAAAATTGCTTTTAAATTTGAGCAACCAAACCAGCAATACGGAAAAAAAATTAAATGAAAAAAAAACTATTATCTCTTTATCGGCTTAGATTTTTTAGATTAAAATTAATTTTAATCATTTCATTTCAATCTCATTTAGATTAAAATGAAAGATCACACCGTTTTTTCTTTCTTTTTTTTGAAATAAAGATAGATCACAAGAAAATATGGGTTTTAACTTTCAAACATTTTCTTCTCTAATGAATTTTAAGCCCAAAAAACCTCAAAATAATATTTTATTTTAGATTATTAAGATGTAAGAAAACAGATAATATTTTATTTTCTCTTTTAACACTTTTTTTTTTGTTAGAAATCCTATTATGAGAGTGATTTTAAAACATTTTCATTTTTATTACTTGTTTGAAACCCGTACCATCTCATTTATTGGGGTTCACATACTCGTATTTCAAACTTATTTTTCATTCATTCCTTGTATCTTTAGCTAAGCCTTTAAGAAATAGTTAAAAAAAAAAATAAATAAATAATTTCAAAACGAATGTTTATAATTCGGAAAGACTGTCTGGATACCTGACAGCGCCTTTCACTGCAATGCTTTTCTAATTCCAATACTGTCCAGAACTGGTCCCAGCGGAGTTTTTATATGCCTTCCCAGAGTGAAGATAGCCCTCAAGGATGCAATTTTGAAGGCGTAGCAGGAGCTTTGAAACGCTACTAGAGTATGTTCTGGAATTTTACAGGACACCTTTCAAAGCGTTATGCCGACCCCCAATATACTATATATAATACTAGTGGCAGCCGCACGGCTTTGCCCGTAGTAGAAAATTAAAAGGTCTTTTTGTTCGCCTGTATATTTACAAATAATGTACGGTGAATTTCTCGCCAATTGGCTTGCCCATGTTACTGTTCCACGTTATGATAACTTGGTAGTTTACTCGTCCATCTTATGATAATTTTTCTCCGGAAAATGTTCTTAAAATTGGAATAGAAAAAGAACAATATCGAATTTTCGAAAAATCACTTCAAGGTGCAAACCCCCATGCTGCAAACTAATTTTGTGCCAAATTTCGTGAAAATCGGCCGAACGGTCTAGGCGCTATGCGCGTCACAGAGATCCAGATATCCAGACAGACAGACTTTCAGCTTTATTATTAGTAAAGAAGATATCAATGGTTTGCTTTGATAATTTAAATCAATTTATTTTCCCAAATGTGGTGTCATTGTTTCAAAGCAAACTCTGCATTTAGAAATGTTGTTTTCGTTATAAACTACAAAGGATTTTGAGTATTTTCAATTCATACATAAAACGAAATGTTCACTGTGCGATCGCTGTTTCAAATTTTCAGAATATAGAGATTTCTTTTTCAACACCGTATTGTAAATATAATGACGCATTTTGTAGGTTTTACGATGCAAAATAAAATGTTCAAATTATTCGTAGAAATAAAGTAAAATCTTAATTTAAAAATAATGTGTTTATTATTTGCTTTTAATTTTATTTCCACTAGCGGTACCTGCACGGCTATGCCGTACTAGAAATTAAAAAGTCATTTAGTACGCCTGTATATTTACAAATAATGATGATGAATTTCTAGCCAATTTGCTCTGTTCATTGTTCGCTCATGGTCGCATACGGTGGTTAGAGACCACGTTATGATAATTTGCTAGTCCACGCCGTGGCTCTTTGTTCGTCCAAGTTATGAAAATTTGCTCAGTAAAATGTTCTTAAAATTAGATTAAAAAAAGAACAAAATTGAATTTTCAAAAAATCGCTTCGAGGTGCTCACCCCCATGCTACGGACTAATTTTGTGCAGGCGCTAAGCGCGTAAAAGACATCCCAGAGAAACAGATATCCAGAGATCCTGATTTTCAGCTTTATTTTCAGTAAAGATGACTAACTACTCGCACGCAGGGGCGTCCCGATAGGAGGTCACGGGAGGTCACTGTGACCTTCTAAAAATTTCTTTATTTGACAAATTTTGTCTAACGGTTCGGAGAGTTTGCAGACTTAACTGCAATACTGCAATTTTTAAATGCCCGAATGTCTTTTTTCATTTGATGTACTTACGTGTGCATACCCATGTTTTATTATTCGGCAAAGTTAGGAGTTCCTTTCGGCAAATTAAGAATTTCCATTCCCCCAAAAACTTAATGTCCATGCTAAGAGTTTGAAAGAAGTCCCTTGACTTATTGAAAATCTGCATCCCACTGCTCGAAAGAAAAACTAAAATGTGACTAGAGAGGAAAAAAATAGAAGACATTAAATCAATACGTCAATCTTACTCTTTTTCTCATTGTCTAAAACTTCTCTCTGATTAAAACTTGCACGCAGACGCTGTAGTTAAAAAAATAAACTTCACTAACTTAAAGGTGCTTCTAACTGTTTTTCTGGTTGATTTAGGCACTTCGATTTTCGTTAAGAAGGGAAAGACTTCTAATCGAGCTTTTACGGGCTTCCATTGGGACCAAATTCAAAAAGATACGACGAATCCCTCACGGAGAAAAGGTAATTCTGCGCATCTGAAGATTTAAAATTCAACTAAATGAGGAAAAAAATCGAAATTTAGAAAAAAATAACGAAAACTAATTTTTTACGAAATTTCCTGATAATTTATCAAATGGTTTAGTCTTACGGCAAGTAACAGACCTATATACATTCACAGATCCAGACTGACTTAAGGCCCCTATACATACGAGCCGACGCATCAGCTTAAGATCAGCCATTTTGGATCGGAGCGCGTGTTTGATTGGTTGTCATTTCTGGCAAGTTATCGCGTTTGGTGATTTCTCACTGCCAGCAATTATTAGCACGTGAATTGTTTATTAAATAAAGTATTATTTTTGGCTCATTTGGCAAAGCCCGAAACTTTGCTCTGGTAACCCTAGCTCCGCAACAATAAAAAATCCAATCCAAAATGGCTGAACTTAAATTGATGCGTCGGCCTGTATATATAGCGGCTCTAGACTGACTGTATTATCAGTTGTGGTGTAGTAGAAACACCATACTTTCGAAAATCATTCGTAAAGTTTAAGTTATTCATGATGTAACTAACTGAAAAACATATCCGCTCGTAGATTCTTTAAAAAAATCTATGCACGAATATAAATATATTTCATCCGGACACTCCTATGGTGCTCGAAACTCATTGTAATTCCAGACGTGATATTGCCTTTAAACTGAAGTTGTAAAAGTTCGCCTAAACAGCACTTTCTCTTAAGAACTTTTCTAATATTTCGAACATTCACCTCCATTTCAAACATTCCTCGAATTCATAACTGCCCTCTCGAAAAATTTCGTTCTCTGAGCATTTCAAATACGGAATATCTTTGTCCTGTCGTTCTTTTATATAAACGACGGAACTTATTCATATACTCCGAATGATAATCCACGAAATGCCAGATCGTCACTCAACTCTTTCAAAGATCGAACGATAATGTTCTCCAATATCGGATGGTAATGTTCTGCAATGTTAATGCCATTTCCCTACCAACTTCCTTTGCTTCCGTTTGCTGGGACAGTCAACTGCGTTATCAATCAATAGAAATAGAGAACGGTTTACGTCCCCCGCAAGCCGTAAATTTTGTCTTATGACTGATATTCGCACGAAAGCGGGTGAATTTTATAGCGGTGAAGCTCTTAAATTTTAAAGTTATGTGTTTATTTGCGTTTATCAACGAAAAAGGGAGTTCAAACTTAATGAACTTTTCATAGATAAATTAAAACAATATGCTTCTTTATTTCTTGATTTTTTGTTTCTTCTTAGCTGTAAACATTACAATACGCGTCATTAATTTAATTAATGTTTGCTGTTTATGTTTTAAGAAGTTTTATTAACTTGATAAGGGGGTTTATGATAAATGTATCTTTCATAGTTTACACAAAATTAACGGAATACTAAAAACTATACGCTTCTTTATTTCTTGAATTTTTATCCTTTATTAGTTGTAAAGATGATAAAGCGCGAGTCATAAGTTTATATTTTTCTTTATTTCAGTTTTAGGACGTTACATACAGTGCTGGCCAAATTATTAGACTAAGGAGTTTTTTTGTTTTTTGTTTTTTGTACACTATTTGTACTAAAATACTATTTATTTTACTGTTAAAGTACAGTAAAAACTCTACACTGATTATTACGTTATTTTAGCATAATTTAATGTTTGCAGGTGGTAGCATTGTCTGCTTTGTTTATGTTCTTTATCTACTTACCAGGAACATAACCTCAATCAGCTTAAACAGTTTACTAGTACTTTTTATTAGAGTGTTCTGTTATATTTGAAGTTAGTTTTAGGTAATTAGTGAGATGTATATGTCAGTATTATCAATTTTTTACCTCCTTTTTTTAAAAGTTAAGAAATGGTGTAAACATTGTGAAAAGTATGTCAAAAAGACTTAAAAGGCTCATCAAGAAAAAGGAAATGCATACTAAATTATAGATAATTATTTCACTGTTTGTTAATGTGTCTATATGTAATCAATAAAGAATTTGCTTTTAAAACAGTCTTAGTCTAATAATTTTGCCAGCACTGT
Organism: Uloborus diversus; assembly: GCF_026930045.1. Classification (NCBI taxonomy): domain Eukaryota; kingdom Metazoa; phylum Arthropoda; class Arachnida; order Araneae; family Uloboridae; genus Uloborus; species Uloborus diversus. The sequence goes on from NC_072740.1 coordinate 121,017,313, forward strand.
ATGTAGGATAATTTGATTGATACTGCTCGAAAACCGTCTCACGCTTAAGTATTAACACAATGACGATAACTTGATGAGTAAAGTGTGCTCAGCTCACACATTTTTATAACGATTTTGTAAAAGAGCATAGCTAAGAAAAATAGATTAGCGATAATATAATTGACAGATATAACAGTCCCAAACTTTCGTGACATTCCTTTGCAATAATTATACTCTACATATATTTTGTAGACAGCTCGAATAAACGCCTAAAGAATTCCTTTTTACTTCCTTTTACAAAAAAGGAAGTATTGTATTCGCGAAAAAAATTTCACTCAAAAATCGGCCTTAATTTCCATTTTTCTCACCCCCGAACGAATGTTGAGTTTTTTTTTCGACGCGATCACACGTGGATATATGCCTAGGAACTTTCAGACACCCGAAATATCTATTTTGACGATCCCCGAGTTAATTACAACGAATTTTCTCGTGACGTCCGTATGTACGTATGTGTGTATGTGTCTCGCATAACTCAAAAACGGTATGTCCTAGAAAGAAGAAATTCGGTACGTAGACTCCTAGTGGAGCCTTGTTGTGCACCTCCCCTTTTGGTTGCATTCAGATGTTCCTAAGGGGGTCTTTTGCCCCTTTTTGGAGGGAAATCACTGTTAATTTCGATGTAAACTCAAGTGGTGTTATAATTTGACGGACACTTGGACATATATCGTCAGTCTTTTGGTCGCCGAGTTTGGTCGCCAAGTTGGCGACAAGTTTGGCGATGTTTTTTTTTTCTTTTTTTTAATTTTCAATTTGATTTCAATTTGGCTACTGTTGGTGATATTTAGTGAGTAAACAATTGAATCACATTAAAATTGCCAATAATGGGGAAATGACATTAAATTGGAGTAAAAGGAAGTCATGTGATGCACACATCAGCTCGTTTTCTATAACATGGAGTCTTTCCAATAAGTCTATAATTCTTAATTAAAAAAATAGTAATAATAAAAAAGAAATCTTGTTCAAAAAAAAAAAAAAAAAAAATCTTGATGAGTATGCAACAGTAAAACTTTCGCCGTGGTTGTATTATGTTGAGGTTCGACCTTGCAAATATTTACCCTTTTTTTTTTTTGGAAAAGTTCAGTACAAAGAGTGTTATTGGAGTGGATCTTTTATACTACTGCGAAAGTAACGCAACTCAACTCAGCGCAATCAGACTTTCCTTTTACCCCAAAATAAAGTAAACATCGTCACTTGCTTTGCTAGTGTGATGACACCTTAGTGCGGCGCTGTTTCATCTGAAACTAGAAAAGAAAGTTTCTTACAATTTAAGAACAATTTATAAAGGTATAATTATTATTACTCTATCAGCACTATGGCACTGCTATAAAGCTGCATTTTATTATTGCTGCATACTGCACTGTACATTACACTGCTATACTTTATGTCCCTCTCTTCCATTAATCATTGATTTTATGCATTGTAACAGTATTTTATGTTGAATAACGCAGCTTAAAAGAAAAAAAAGTGTAAATTCAAGTCTATAATTTTTTGAAACGGTAATATCCTCATGTATGTAATAGCGAATTTACTGAGTTAGTAACGCCCCGGACATCACCAACAATGAAACTCGCGCCACATCATGATAATTTTATTTTGTATCGTTGAACAAGCAGGGAAATGCTTTATTTCGACAAGGCTGAACTGGATCCGGTCACTTAACGGTTTTACTGGTAGGACTTTCATTTTAGAAGTATTAAGAAGAAAATTGTTCAACAATGAACGATACCTGCTGGAGTTTAGGCCTAATCCACTGGAGTTAAGGTTAAAATTTCAACTATCAAAATATCACCAAACAGTCAGTTGCTTCATTCAAATGTAGAAGCAATTTTCACCCGTCACACTGACGGGCGATTTTCTAGTATAGTTAAGAAATGGCTTAAAACAGCTAGAGGGTTATTCAGTAAGTTACCGCCCTTTAGCCAGGGCTAAGGCAGATATACATGAAATACACCGCCAGCTCAGTCAATTCCAGCCGAGAACTGCAGTTTCGTGCTTATTAGCACTCATCAGCCCGGCATAGGAGTGACTGAGCTGGAGGTGGAAAACCTCCTAAGGAAGCCAAGAGTGCCAAACAAACTGGTAGCTAATATAGAGTTAGCACTCACCAGACGAGTGACCGAAACAATTGTTCGGTTCGACTCGAATATTGCAGGCAAGGCAACGGTTTTTTTCCTTATCTAATAATATAATAAATTTGTCATTTTATCTTTTTTTATTCTGTTTAATTTCTGATTTTTGGTATTTATACTATCTCCTGTTCCAGCGTGTTGCTTTTCTCGGATGACTTTTCATCCAGAAGCTCACACTTCTTTGCATTGAAAAAGGTGTTCCTTATAACACCGAAACACGTGTCTGCAATAATTTGCATGTTTTGTGCTTCAATACGTTGGATGTACCTGCTTTGCGTGTAATATTTGAGTCGAACCGAACCATTGCTTCGGTCTCTCGTCTGGTCAGTGCTAATTCTGTGTTAGCTACCAGTTTGTTTGGCACTCTTGTCTTCCTTAAGAGGTTTTCCACCTTCAGCTCAGTCACTCCTATGCCGGATTGATGAGTGCTAGTAAGCACGAAACTGCAGTCCTCGGCTGGAATTGACTGAGCTGGCGATGTATTTCATGTAGCTAGAGGGTTGTTTACAAGCTTGTAAAATAAATAGGTGTGCTTATCAAAAAAAGTCACATACATTCCTTTTTCTACAACGCCTTATTTTAACTTATACGAGGGGTCTTGAGACACATCCCTGACATAATTCGAGATCTCACTGTAATGCCATGATTACTGGTCTTATAAATTTCTGAAAACGAAACTGCTTAAGTGCTCACTTATACTTACTGGTCAGAGTATTTCTTAAATTTGTACGCGTGCAGCTTCTTCCATTCTTACTTCATACTACATATCAGTTACATTTTCTACGTGAGATGACTATGATTACGATTAATCCGAATAACTACGAATCCGCCCTTTCATTACCAGAAGTGTCTTCAACTTAAGATTTGGGTGGTGGCTCTGATTTTTTCCCCTCAAAGTTAGAGGGGTGTTAAGTGCATGTAGCGTTGCGCCAGTTGAGTACGTGTTGGGGTCAGGGGGTCGGATGTTATGGTTGGAGGTCAGATGATTTCTTTTTTCGGAGTTGGTCTCTCGGAAATTGCTCAACCGGAGTTAAGGGAAGAGGGTTGAGCTCATGTTGCTGAACAATCAAAAAGATATAGAATGATTCAGTTGGGCGTTGCTCTGTGTGTATATCACATTAGGTTATGAATGAAAGGTTAGATATAGGGGTATTGTAACTTGAAATCATTTATGATACTTGTAATTTTAGTGTTAAATTCGAGTTAATTGCTTTTTGGCTTTGCCAAAACCAGGGCAGAGGAATAGGAGTTGGTCTGATTTCGGGGAAGAAGAGTCGAACTCGGGAGACGAAGACTTTAAAATTTCAAGTGTCGGAATCGGTCACTTCCCCTCCGACTAATCAATCTGGAATGGTTTCGGAGTCGGACTCGTACAGATTTTGAGGTAAAGGAGTCGGAATCGGAGTCAAAGGCTTTTAAAATCTCACAGGCGGTGATTTTCCTTCTGAATGCACCGCCTTTGTCAAAACACGGGGATTTATTTTCCAGTCACGTTAGTTTTGTGGTTGAAATGATATGGAAAACAATTATTTAGTGCTGTTGTTCAAGTACTGCAATAAAGAGCTGCTAATAGCGATAAAAAAAATATTTTAGCTTTTCTTAAATTCAAGTTTCGTACCGTGTAATATCGAAACCATGTTATAATAAACGCTAATTTGGTACCGTGTGATATCGAAACCGTGTTGTTTCGATATCACACGGTACCGTCTTATACAAGGGACTCCTGTATAACCTTTTTTTTGTTTGTTTGTTTGTTACTAATGCCAAATTGTTTAACTTCTGAAAATTAGTATCTTGATGAAAAACAGAACCTTTAATAGATATGGCAAAGTAAACGATAGAAGAAGGAAATCAAAACATGTAACTTAACTGAAGATTTTCTTTTAAACATTCCTTTCCTTTTTATTCTATTGACTTTTACGTAACAGTACGACCGTATTTTTTGGTGTAATTACTTCGTAAAATTATGATGCTATTACCACGCTAATACCCTAATAATGCTCGGAAAGAGATTCTAAATTGAGCTTCTTTTCAGAGGCTCAGCTAGATTTTTTGCTTATTTTCGCGAATTCATCTTCTTCCCACCTACGCGTCGATTTAACACAGCAGTTGGTACCAGTGAGAAATCAAGCATTTTACACTGCAATCAAGAAAAGTGACACCTTTTTCTGACAACATTGAATCATTTAAAACCTCTAAGACCAAATATAGTTGCAATTGATGTCCTTAAAAGTTACTGCTTCTGTGTTAATGACAAATCCCATTCAGTGGTCTCTAAGTCATTTAATACGAAGAAAACGCGCTTGATTTTTTTTAAACTTAATCTTTGAGTTTAGTTTTTATCAAACGAAATCCTGTGAAAATCAACAATAATTTGATCCGTATATAATTAAATAATTTTAAACAATGCGCATAAGATATGAGTTGTGCCCCATTTATTTATTTATTTATTATTATTATTATTTTTTAAAGTTTAAGCTCAAAAAAAAAATATTCATAAGCTTAGATAGTTTTGATAATACTGGAAGTAGACATACAGTGGCTCCCAAAAGTGTTCGTACACCTATGACTTTCAATGAAATAGGCCATTATCCATTGGTTAGAATTAATATTTCGGAATAGGTATTTTATTATAAGATCTATGATCTATTCTTAACAAAACTACATGAAAATTTTTAATAAAACATGAAAACCTAATTTTTAAAAAATCAAAAACCAAAAAGTGCCTGAAATTTTATGTCACAAAAGTCTTCGTACACTTTATAAAATGTCAAAAAATTAGTAAATAATCTAACTTTTTACAAAGTTATTATTTAGTAGAATATCACACAGTATCAACAACAGCTTTTAAACGTATGGGAATCGATTTCATTGTTTTTTTTTCTTTCTTTTTTTGTGTAATTTCTGAGTAAGTGTTCAGACGTACTTCGAATCTTACTGTTTCTAGTTCGCTTTTCGTTTCAATGGTGTATTTTCGTAATCCAGCTACCAGATATCTCCAAATATGTTCCATTAAGTTCAAATCTGGCGATTGAGGAGATATTTCTAAGCTTAAGGACAATTTTTGAGGCACCAAACGCAAACGCGTGCTTCTTGTCGTTATCTTGATAAAAAAACAAAGTTGTTTCCGATTACCAAATTTTGGGCAAATAGTTTAAAATTGTTTTTTAAAATATTTAAATAAACAGAATGATTCATTATTTCATCAAAAAATTCCAAATTTCCAAGTCCTGATGCTGTAATGCACCCTTACACTAGAACACCTTCACCGTCCTGATTAACTGATCCAACTATGTTCCTAAGTTTAAATCCTTCATTTTTTCTTCTATTTACAATTATACAACAATTTAACCCAAAATATTGAATTTATTTTCATCTATAAGTAAGACGTTGTTCCAAAACGTTTTGAGCTTATTTATCATTGATATTACGACGAAAAGCGTAAGCTTACTGTTTTTCGTACGAACAAGAAAATTTCTGCGGGATGAGGTCCCATTTAATCCAGCTAATCAGAGAACTTGGCGAACAATTTTAGGTGAAAATTAAACGTAAAATGTTTCATTCAATTCTGCAGAAACTTTTTCAGCACTCAAATGGGTATTTTTCATAATTTTTTAACTGTAAACCTCCGATTACGCATTGTTAACTTTGCCAGTTGACCTTTTCTTACCTTGTTTTCGATCTGATTCCTTTCTTTAAAGCATTTTATCAAGCACTTTACTATAGAATGGAATAAATTAACTAGTTTAGAGACATTTCAAACCAATTTACCGCTATACTGTGGGGAAAAAATTCAACTTTCGAATGGTGTTTGTGGTTTTTTTCGAATACCAGCCATTTTAAAGTAATAAGCAAAATATTAAGGAATAAATACACAAAAAAATTAAAGCCAAATGACCTTTAAGAGTCAAAAAAAGGCAAAAATAATAAATAAACCACATATGATAATTTTAATTATGAATTTATTCGAAAATATTTCAGTGTACGATGACTTTTGTGGCGTATCTTTTGTCTGTCTCTTCGTTTATTGACAAATTTCAAAATAAAATCTGGCAATATTTTGAAAAAAAACTACTGAGTTTTATTCAGAATAGTATAGGAATGGTGTGATAAAAAATTGGACTTCATATTCGAATTCAGTTTTGCGTTATTTTGGTTTTACTACAAAATTTCAAGGTGTACGAACACTTTTGGGAGCCACTGTATTTCTTTACGCTATCTATATATCGTTTGTATCAACTAAATGTTAATTTATATCACATTTGACGGTTTATTTGCTGTTTTTCAGCATTTTACAATTAAACAACATTAACTATATTTAAAAAACAAGGTTTTACATATTCGTCATAAGGAGCAAGGTGAATTAAAAATAATTTTAACATTTTGATATTTTCTTCCAAGAAAGCATTTGTACGGCTAAAAATCCTGCTGTGTTTACTGCCGAATTGCACAGATATTTTGATCGTTTGCTCTTATAAATCTAGATTACCTTTCAATCCTTAATTAGTAAACACAAATATTGCTGAAGTTTTGTGTACGAACTTCAAAAAAAATTTGCTTTTAGGTCTTTCTCAGCTTTAAAATGATGTACAGAATTTAATGTAAGAAAAAAAAAATGTTGAGGCTTTATAAACTCGATGAAAAGTGTCTCATTGTGGCCCAGTTATGGGCCGCTATGAGACATTAAATGGGGCCACAATGGGACAGCTGAATAAGTTATTAAAAAGCATTTTTCAACAGCATTTCAACATTTCAATACTGCATTTAAACAATTAAGTAAAGTTCAGTAAGTTACCGCCCTATAGCCAGGGCTAAGGCAGAAATGCATGGAATACACCGCCAGCTCAGTCAATTCCAGCCGAGGACTGCAGTTTCGTGCTTATTAGCACCCATCAGCCCGGCATAGGGAGGACTGAGCTGGAGGTGGAAAACAGGCGGTGTATTTCATGTAATTAAGTAAAGTATTTAAACAAAAAACAAGCAAAGTTTAAATTTTAGTATTTTTCAACAGTATTGTTACAAATTCTGTAAATAGTAATTATTGTAGTAACGTAACCGGTAAATAGTTTCCCGTAATGAATATACAGCCCCTATACATTCGGCTGAAGTATATGGTCCCCTATTTTGTCATTGATAAGATTTGTGAATGAAAATAAGAAAGTGTGGAACGGTGTAGCATTTTCTGGAATAGTTGAGAGATCTCTTTCGGTGTGTATAAAAAGCCGTTATGCATGATAAAAAGTTTAGTCTCGATTGAGAAGTTGTACTGAGAGTGTATTAGCTCTGTTTAGTGCGAGGTATTTCGCTGTGTTGTTTTTTTCGTATTTGGAAGTAAATACGTGTGTAACCGTTGAGTTTACGGTGTTGTGTGATATTTGCTTAATTGCTGATGATTAATTTAGCAGTTGTTGACGCTCTTTCCTGTACATAGTGTAAATAAATTTCCTGTGTTTTGAATCAAGAAATGTGTCGTCCTTTCAAGAAAGTTGGAAGTCGCGCTGGATCCGTTACAGTATTAATACATTCTGGAAATGGCATTTTAAGCACTCTCCCTCCTGAATGGATATTTGGCTGAGGCAGTTTTCCCAGTATATCTTGGATGCTAATATTCGAAATATCCTTATCTATATAAATGAGTTTATTTTTAGAGGAGTTAAAACTATTCAGGCACTGTATTTCTACCTCATTATCAGAACATTTTGTAATGACAGATACATATTTATCGAAAGTACGCCTACTTGAGTTTTTTTCTCTCAAAGGGAATTGAGCTAAGACAAAATCCTCTTCTTTAAGGTCCCGGGTCACTTGTAATCTTTATCTTTATCTTCTTTACTAATAATAAAGCTGAAAGTCTCTCTGTCTGGAGGATGTCTGGATCTCTGTGACGCGCATAGCGCCAAGACCGTTCGACCGATTTTCGTGAAATTTGGCACAAAGTTAGTTTGTAGCATGGGGATGTGCACCTCAAAGCGATTTTTCGAAAACTCGATGTGGTTCTTTTTCTATTCCAATTTTAAGAACAAAACTATCATAAGATGGACGAGTAAACTACGAAATTATCATAATGTGAAACCGTAACATGGGCACAAGTCAATTGGCGAGATACGAAATTATCATAACGTGGAACAGTAACGTGGGTATAAGCCAATTAGCGAGAAAATTCGCCATACATTATTTGTAAATATGCAGGCGAACCAAAAGACCTTTAAATTTTTCTATTACGGGCAATGCCGTGCGGGTACCACTAGTTATAAATAAAAAAGTAAAGTTGCTAACGAGGAGGTTTGAAAATAATATGAAACAAAATTAAATTTCCTTGTAAACGAACTTAAATAAATAGCCTTCCTACATCATAGCACTTCTACTTTTTCATTCACGCCATACTTCATATATTTACATCAGCATATTTCGCCAAATATCACGAAACCACGTTTAATTGAAATTTGAGAATCAAAGGAAATGAATTCACTCCAAAACAGCATTTCAGAATTATAACATAACCAAACTGCAAACGTGTCAGAAGTATTAATTAACGCTTTGAAATTAAGATAAAACTTTATTGTGGCGCGAAAACAACAAACTCTTGTGTACAATATGCTTGTCACGAATTAACTGTCTCGATAAAACGGATAGAACACGGAAGATTTATTCCCCATACTTGGTTCTGGAGACGCTGTGATGTCAAGTTGGCAATTAAATTGATGTGTTAAGAGGTAGATCACGAACTGCTGCTCTAACGGGGAAAAAATAAGATTCGAATTGCAATATTGCTTGTCGTCAAGGAAACATTCAATTGAGCAATTTTCTGAGGAGATAATTCTAATTGATGGCGTATGAAGCCACTTTCGAATGTTTCGTCTGAAATGTTGACTTTCGAAACGGCGAAAGCAGCGCCCAAAAACAATCGGAGTTATTATTTGCGTTCCTAATATATTTCTAAAATTTTTGGAGAATTGTTTCTAGTATTTTATTAGCAGTTTTATGGGTTTACTGGATTAAAGTTAAGTGCTATAAATTATTTATATTCATTTTCATGTGAACGGAGGAATTTTCTCTTCCTCTGAAACATCTCGTGGGAACTGTAATTGAATAATTCCGGTTAATTCCTTCACTTTGGATGTTTAATATTAGACTAATCTTTAGCTGCCTACTTCTTTTTGTACTTTTAGCGCGGGAAACGTTAAAGAAGGAATATTTATTGTCTTTTATTTAATTAAATAAAAGAATACTCTTTTTTTTAGTCAACTTTTCCAGCAAAATCAGAGAAAGAAGAAGAAAACAGGAAAGAAGGTTTAATGCCTCTTAAAATATCGCGAAAAAAAAAATTAAAAAAAAAGGTTAAAAATAAATAAAATAATTAAATATGGAAAAATTAAAAATTGGAAAGTAGGGTATTGGGATGGGGGAAAATGTTAGTCGGCCTGTCTGCCTGCGTGCCCCCCCCCCCCCCCCGTTAATAACTTTTGAGTACCTCGAAAGATCTTGGCGAGGACACCTCGTTTCTATATTTCACTTTTTGATTTTAACAATTTTTCGTTCAATTTTGAACAGTTCAAAAAACTTAACATATAGCCTACGGGGTAAATTACTGGTCATCCCGAACTTACAAGCGAATCTGCTTCAAAACACTTTGTAAGAAAAAGTTTTTGATGAAGAACATGTATAGCAAATATATTTTTTATTTGAACAATTTTCCATGCATTTTTGAACAGTTCAAATCTCTTAACATTAGCTCCTCTACGGGAAAACCGGAAGTCAATATAGATTAAGAGCTTAAGGCGGATTTACTTCAAACAACTTTTGTTGGAAATAGCTCTTGACAAACAACTCCCGACTCCGACTCCAAGAGTTTTGGAACACCTGACTCCGACTCCGACTCATGTGCCCGAAAATTACTCGGACTCTGACTCCCCGAATTCTTTGTAGTTTTAGCAAAAATTTATACCCGGAGGAAGAATGACTAACTCCGATTCTTGGATATTCGACTTCGAAACCGACTCCTTTATCTCAAAATAAGTCCGACTCCGACTCCGCAAACATTGGTAGAGTTGTGGACTTAAAAGGGAAAATGACCGATTCCAACTACCAGTCTTTGAATTAAAAACCTTCGACCAAATCTGACTTTTTTGTCCCAAAATAAGATTGATTCCAACTCCGACTCCGCAGCCATGGTTTTTACAAAGAAATAATTTTTCCTTTAATGATTTATTTTTATTTTCACTCGAAAGTTTTAATTTATGTATTCAGTTTTTGGAGGCTAAATTCAGAGTCCTTTATGCTTCTACATAAAGATATGCGCAAACGATTTTTTTTTAATTTTTTTGACAATGAAAATTTTTTCTTTAAGATGACATTTTAATGTTTTTATTTATTTTCGGAAGTACATTAATTCATTTATTATTTTATTTTTTTGGCAACAGGGGAATAACAAAAGATTTTTTTTTCTTTTTCTTTCTTTCTTTTTTTTTTTTTTTGACAAGATATTATATTTATTTTAATGAGCTTATTAATTTTAATTACTTTTTTTCCTTTTCGAAATCGGTTAAAGATTTTTTAATGGAAAAAAAAGTGTATTAGCTGCTTTGTTTAAAAGGTGCTGCGATTTTATTTGTTCGTTTATTTATTTATTTTTTTTACTCATCTAATTCTTTAGCTGAGTGAGGCATATTTTATTCCTAGAAATCAGCTTGGAATAGTAAAAAATTATATTTGAAACAATTTGCGATTTTAGCTATTTTTGAGAATATTGATCAGATACTAGGAAGTAGATATTGGTATACGGGAAAGTAGGCTCGTTTAGTTCTTGTTGGAACTTCTTGTTTTTTGTAGCTGTTTTGAGAATAATTTTGTAAAATCTTAGCAAACGAATTGCTCAGCGCAGGAAGATTTGTTACTATGAAGCTTTTAGGGGTTGTTATTTGGGAACTTTTTATTTAGAGGGAAAATCTCTTGACAGGGCGTCTCGAAATAGAGTTTATTGAAGAAGGAGAATTTTCAATCTCCTGAATGAAATTTCAATACAAACGAATTATAAAATATGACCATGTACACATATCATTTACTGTGTATCATACTACATGCATCATCATACTACATAACATTTAATGAGAAGGAAAATTAGGTATTATTAAAAAACAACTTTAAAAAATTAAAAGAGGAAAAAAGTCTCTGTTCCAATATTGTCTCTAATTTTGCGGAATAAGAAAAATTTTGGGCGGACACAGTAACCTCTCGTGACCGTCCATTGGAATGCCCTTGGCTATGGATTTTAATTAAGAGCTGTTGTATCTTGCAATGAACATTTTTTGCCAATGTCTTTATTTTAAATTAGTGGTACCCGCACGGCTTTGCCCGTAATAGAAAAATTAAAAGGTCTTTTGGTTCACCTGTATATTTACAAATAATGCATGGTGAATTTTCTCACCAATTGGCTTGTACTCATGTTACGGTTCCACGTTATGATAATTTCGTATCTCGCCAATTGGCTTGTGCCCATGTTACGATTCCATGTTATGGAAATTTCATAATTTACTCGTCCATCTTATGATATTTTTGTTCTTAAAATGGGAATAGAAACAAGAACCACACCGAATTTTCGAAAAATCGCTTTAAGGTGCACACCCCCATGCTACAAACTAACTTTGTGCCAAATTTCATGAAAATCGGGCCGAACGATCTAGGCACTATGCGCTTCACAGAGATCCAGACATCCAGAGATCCTCCGGACAGAGAGACTTTCAGCTTTATTTTTGGTAAAGATTAAGAAGAAATAAAAAATCTTTTTTGGAAACAAAAAAAAAAAACATTTGTATTTTTAAGTCAAACAAACTAAACGAGAGCCCCCCCCCCCCCTTTTTTTTTCATTTGCTGCTGTTGAATTCATCTGGAAGGTATGGAGCTTGAGACTTCTTTCAAGCTCACAGCACGGGCAGCACCGCACTGCCACTGCTACTGTTATTAATATTTATACGTCTATATATTTACAAGAAAGGTGAGTAATTCTCATCGAAAAAAATAAGGCAGACACTCAGCGTGGAGGGCGAAGAGGATGTGAAAACAAAGAGTGAAAGAGTTAAGAGGAGGCGTCACTACACTAAATCCGCCCCTAATTGTTCTTGGAAAAAGACTTTCACGCACCTTAAAATTCATTAATTTGTTTTTTCACACCAAATCGTTGTTGATAATTCATGTAACACAAATGACGCCTGCGTACTCTATTAATTTGTTCTGTGTCATCCCTTTTTTTCCTTTTATCATCATTTCTCGCTTTTTGTTTTAATATGTAAATAAACTTCTCTCAAAGAGTTGAATAAGTAGTCACAATAAATTATTCAAAAAAATTGTTTTTTGTTTTAATATACAAGCAAACTTCTTTCAAAGAGTTGAAATAGTAAAAACAATAAGTTGGTAAAAAATTGTTTTTTGTTTCGTTTGTATAGAGATGTATTTCAGAAACAGTCACACGTTTAATTCGTTAATTGATGGGATGTACATATAAGCTGCTTTGATATAGGAAAAAATAATGGAACTGACAAAAAAACGCACCTCTAATGTGAAATTAAAACAAGTAAAATAATTTGTTTTAAGTATTATTTTGCGAAAAAAACGGCTCTGAATTTATTTGTGTATAGATAATTTCAAATTACATTGAAACTAAACTTCGTTGTTCAACAACCCATGGGGAACAAGGCCTACATGGTCCGTCTTAGTTCCGAGGGTTCTGGAATTTAAGGCAGATTATCCGGTTAGGCGGTCAACCAAACGTCGACCCCCCCCCCGTCCCCGGTTTATTTCCCAAGCACGCTTGGTACTCATTTTATCGACCCACTGAAATGATGAATTCAAACTACATAATAAATATTACAAATATTTCTTACAGTATTCAATTACGTTTGAATACAGTATTCAAGTGCTTTTAATTATAAACAAGATACCAAAAGTTTTTTTTTTTTGTTTTTTTCCCTTTTCTTCATTTTCTTGCGTTTTTACTTCTTTCGTCACCTTTGCCTTATGGTTTGAATTTCGGTATCCTTTTTTTACTTTTATTTTCCATTGGAAAAACATTTTCACATAATCTGCTTTTATGTAAAATTTTAAATAATAATCATTAATAGAAATAAGAAAAAAACTAAATAAAAGAAATTTCAATCAGTAACTTAAGTATATAATATTGCTTCAGTCATTTTACAAAACGTTTGGGGAAAAAGAGGCGCATTGCTATCGCTGTAAGTATGGAGTTTGCTTTTGAAGTAATCATTAATTCATAGAGTGAAATTCTGATATTTAACTACTAAAACCTTAGTAACGTTAAAACTGTTAAAAAATGGACGTAAGAAGCTTGGTGGTATAGACTTAATATCCATTTTTTAGTGCGAAACATTACGTTAAAAAATATTTTGATAATTTTAAAAATTACGCTACACGTTTTCTATTTAATTTTTCAAAGAAAAGCTAAATAAAGCGTCGCAATACTACACATTTTAAGAAATGGGAAGAATAAACATAGCGTCCATTTCCAATGTGAAATATTATGCTTGGGAATATGTTCATCAATTTTCGAAACTGCGTA